>NC_134503.1:6974350-7006850 GCF_040206685.1 Ascaphus truei
CTTGTTATGTTCATTATCTAATAACTAGATTTCTATACATTTTATCTACCAAATAACACAAAAAAAATATTCCTGGAAACTAACATTTTCTTTAATTCAGGGAACAAATCCTCAGAAATAGCAATTAAATCCAGGTTTAAAGGATTCTTCTCTTCTATCACAGCCTCCGTCATAAACGCTTCCTTAAACTCAGACTGTCTCCCAAATATATACTTTTGGTCCGAGGGAAGGATGGTGTAAGTATTTCCACTGGAGGTGGTGAAGACTTCAAGTTCCTGGTCTGCAGGTCCCACGTCTTCCTGTGATAACTCCTAGCAGCAGAAAACAATAGTTACTTCCCAGCTGTCCTTTTACAGGACAGGAGAATGTATACCTGGCACGGCAGTGGAAATAAATGGGCCCGTAAAGATAATGGTACACTGTGTAATAATGTTGAGAATCTCTATTTAATACTTAGCCCACTAAAGCATCTTCTTTCTGCAGAAAATGGCCACTTAAAGCAGCAGAAATCCACACAAAGGTGAAATGTGAATGGTATTTAGTGTCAAGAAATCTGGACCCTAACATAGAATATTCTCTTATTTATTTAAAAATACTTTACCAGGGAAGGTACAATGAGATAGGTAACCTAATTCAACGTGTGCCCTGAAATGGAGCACTTAGATGGCATTGAGTTAGGTCAGCATTTTTAGTTACTGGCGGAAACGAATAATGTTTTTGTCGCCCCCTCCTTTAAACAGAAGAAATGCGAGATGTTTGGAAATATGCAAGTATACGCAATATGACAAACCATGTATTCAAAGCTTCACTGCAGCTGATGGTGCAAATAATTAGCATACCTCAATGTGCACTAATACAGCATCATTCGTTTCAGAGGCCTGAAGAGGTTGCTCTGGATTGGATTCAGACATTGCTGCATTGGTGCTGTCTGGTTGCTGGCGATCCTCAGGAGAACAGTTCTCAGTTACCTCTGGAACGATTTGCACAACACAATCTTCCAGACCCTCCTTTTCGGGTGTTTCAATCACAGTTACATTGATGCCACCCAGTTGGATCTCTTGTGAAAGTTGCTCCTTATCTTCACTGGTATTAGGCATGGTTACTCCTGTGCCATCCAGCTGTTTAGCTTCATGGGATAATTCTCCTTGAACCATCTTGTTGGAGGAAACTTGTTTAGGGCTTTCTGAAGTCACCTCCCCAAGTAGACTCATTCCTTCTTGACTAAATATGTTGACTGGGCTGGTGGTTTCCTTCACACGCTTGTCCACCTGTGAAGACAACTTTTTTTTAGAAACACAGGGATTTCGTAACCATTCTGCAGTTTAATTATCCACAAATTAAGGGACCATTTAAAAAACCCAAGTGTGATGCGTAATGAATCAAAGGGCAGAAAAATAGCACTGGAATTGTATTAGCAATCAGCACAATTTACAGCCACGAGCTTCCTAATGCTTCAATTTTTCTGGGATTCTTAAAATCAACCTACTTTTTGTTACTAAGAATATGTACAGAGGCTTCCATAAGAAAAAGACTGGAATTATTGAGAGAAAAAAACAAACAAACATTTGGAACAGCCATTGGTTGAAACCGATGCAACATTTCATTAAGCATTTAAAATATATAAATATACACATCAAGAAAAGAGATTTGTATGGAAAAAAAAAAAAAAAACATACGCAGAAAAAACACATTCCTCATTTTCAATGTTGTGAAAAATTGGGTAATGCAGTTAATGGTGCAACAAATTCCATTCAAGTAGAGCTCAAAGCATTAATAACGGTCTTCGACTGAGCCCATGATTGAGCCACGTGTGCTGAAGCAGGGATATCCTGAAAACCTGCCCTGTTGGTGGCCTTTGAGGACTGGAGTCGCCCACCCCTGGCCTACAGGAAGGCTTCGTGAGGAGGTACCCAATGCCCGTATTATAATGAGATGTATCAAACCCTGTGCCATTCTTTCTAGTTCGGTTTCTGCGTGAAAACATCAGTCAGGTCTGAGGTTAATGAGGGGCTCCATGTGTAATACAATTTGATTAATAGGCTTCTTACACATCACGGTGCATAGATCCGGTGTACAGTGCATCAAACCAAGCATATCTGTTTGTTAATGCACAAAGCCTCAAATCCCCCCTAACGTTGTATAGGACTGTGGAGATCTGTTTCCTTACCTGTCCATACACTTCTTTGACTTTAAAATAGTTGCTCACAGCTAAGCTATAGGATGTCACTTCCGTCAGGACCATGGCAGGGTAGGAATCTAGTATAACCACTTGGTCTCGATGAGATTTCTTGTATCTGCTCAGTAAAGAAGCCAAAGATTAAAAAAAAAAAATGCTCAGGTTTCAATAACACAGATTAGCCCAGAGAGACAGAATAAGGAAAATACAGGGAGTTACTACAACAAACAAATGTCACCGGGCTGCCACAAACATACTGTAGCCCAGCAGTGCGCAAAGTGGGGGACGTGCCCCCCAGACGGGGCACTGGATTTGTTTGAGGAGGGCGCGGGTGGTTGCAGAGGCCCTGTGCTCTTCACCGAGGCATTTAAATTAAATGCCGGGGGATCGCGTGAGGCCTCTGCAACTCACTTACCAGGATTCTGCAGAGCTGGTAAGAAGGCGTGTGTCATGCGGAGTGACGTTACACGTCCGTCTCCATGACAACGGGGTCACGGGACGTCACACCACGTGACCCTGCGGCATCATTTGACGCCGCCAAACAAGGTGAGTGGGGCGCGAAAGCGAGGGGGAGCAGCTAAAAAAGTTTGTACTTCCCTTCTGTAGCCAACAATAATACCGATATATTGCTCCAGTAAATTTGACACAGTGTTTAAGCTTCTATTAATCTGTTACATATTTCTGTACAGAGTAAACAATCATAACAGCACATGAGATGGCTTTGTGTGTTACAGTCCTCTCTCTTCCGCCATCATTTTTAAGACGTCCCATAATTTTTATGTGATGGAATGAGTTTGCTTCCCTAATAATAATGTTGTCATGCAATAATACATGGAGGTCAGGGTTACCGTAAGGGGACGTTTGCACTAAGAGTATATTTTACATTTTTTTGCGGGTAAAAATGCCAGTGCTAAAAAAACTCAAATTAGCAGCAACAACAAAAAAAATATGTATGACTTGTTTGTTTTTTTATAACTAGTGTTAGTAAAAAGAAATTATTAATGTAACATTATTTATAATAGCCATACTGGTTAACCTAAATAATGAAACATCTGTGCTGTTTCAAACACATTTTTGGGTTGATACATTTTGGGTTGCGACATAAGTTTTTATAATACAGGACACCAAAGTCCACTATGAAAGTGTGACGTCATAATGAGCGATGAATGATTTGCAATGATTTGGGAGGAGCAGCTCAGTGAGTAAAGACACTGACTGGCACTGAGTTTGGAGCAGGGGAACCTGGTTCAATTCCCGGTGTTGGCTCCTTGTGACCTTGGGCAAGTCACTTTATCTCCGTGTGACTCAGGCACCAAAAACATAGATTGTAAGCTCTACGGGGCAGGGACTTGCGCCTGCAAAATGTCTCTGTAAAGCGCTACGTAAAACTAGCAGCGCTATACAAGAACATGCAACATATACACATATAACAATACAACATATTATGGCAAACGCTCCGAGCTGAATGGTATCTCCCGCTTGACCTCTATATTCTTTGTTTTTTTTTATCATCTCTACCCTTGGCCGGACAGGGGAAAGACGGTCCAACTAACAGGTAACGGTGGGAGGAAAAGTTTTTTTAAATAGTAACGCCATACGGGTGGGTATCGTGGTATTATTGTAATAGTTTAGTAAGGTGACATCTAGCGGAACAGGGAACTATTACACTCACGTAGAAATCTATTACGTTTTTATGACTGATTTCATCCCAGTCATTTTAAATCAAGGCGCTAAAATATGGGACAATAATGTGTCCCGATAGACCTTTCCGGGACAACTGGGCAAGTCAATGAAATAAGGGCCAATCCCGTATATACAGGACGTCTGACAACCCTAGACACATAGCTACTTCATTCTGGGCTAACAGTCCTTTTAGGGTTTACACCAAGTTGCACTTAGTGGACAATGTTAACACATTTTCTTCTTTTTTTCGTACCTAACATTAACATCTGTATGCCTAGCGTAGTTAATTTCTGTGCGCCACAAATGCAAGAACTCTTTTTTGATGCTAATAGCACACATTGAGACATTTCAGGGTAGCACGTGGACGCAAACAAGCACCATTTAAAAGAAGATTTCTGTAAGCCAATTTTGCATTTAAAAAAACCAGCTGGAGACTGTTTGGTACTTGGCCACAAGGTGAAATCACCTGGTGGCAATTCAGTGTATATTAAACTAATAATAAGTGAACCCCGCTACAGCTTAATCTAACTAAATATGTATGTAGGGTAAGGTGCTGTGGGTGATACAATTAGTAGAACAGCAAAGAGGCAAGAACCCAACTAAAGCACTCATTCCCTAAATGCAGTATGAAAATAATTAAAATTTATATCTTTAATGTTCATCTAATTAAAATAATGAGGTTTAAAATCCAAAGAAGGACACACATATATAACTCAAAGTTGAGTGCATATGACACTCCGGATTATAAAATGATATGAACAATTGAGGGGAATTAGATCAGGAGTTAAATTGAGGGAGCTGGTATGCAGTATTCCCTATGTGGGAGTTCTTGGGTTAAAGCAGAGATGAGGAGGTGGTGTACAAACCTGCCTATATAGAGTGGGTGTAGCCCATGGAAATCAGGGCTAAGGGCCTCATGCAGAAAGCAGCGCTATTTAAAATTGGAGAGGGGAATAAAATGTAGCTTTAATGGAGAGTTTTTTTCTCCATATGCAGAAAGGGCATAAAACTGCATTTAGAATCCTGTCTGCATATGGAGAGTTTCAACCAGCGATATGAGCGCTGTTGAAACTAGTGGGAAAAAAATCGCGTTTTTTTTTTTTCTCCCCCACCGGCCGCCGAGCTCCAGCTTCTTGCTGGCGAAGCAAAATGTTGAAAATCGCGCCATTTTTTTGGCGCGAACAGCCACTAGATGGCGTTTGCGGCTCTCTGAATACGGCCGTTTTCAACACTGGAGAGATTTAGGTTCTCTCCAGCCGCGCGGCGAGTTTCAGAAAAAAAAAGCGCTTTTTTTAAAACTCGCCATTATCTGCCTTTCTAAAGGCAGATTTCGGCAAAACATGCTGCTTTCCCTGTTATCGCTGCTCTCTGCATGAGGCCCTAGGTGCACTAATTGCTGGCAGTAGATAGAACAGCTTACAAATACCAGAAAACGGTGTGGCTGATTGTGTATGCCTGTGCACATATTCATGAATGTGCTCAACCGTCAGGTACTGTGCTTAAACATGAACTAGTGAAGTAATGAGACATGAAATATAACCCTAAGTAATGGTACAATCACTAAAGTACTACTGCTCTGGTGCTGCGGTGTGGCAATAAGTATACCTAATGTTCATATAATAAATGAACTCAACCGTGCATGCCAGATCAGGTAAAACCAACAACCACTATCCTCACCATCTGACCACCGAGTGAACTCTGAAACTCTAGCCCAGTCTGAGAGGGTGTGCAAGCGCTAGGTCTGGCAGCTGCTCGCTCTGCGAGGTAAGAGGCTGCCACGTCAGTGCTGACCATGCGCGTGTACGTGAAAAGTGCCGATGCGCGCGTTTCACGTGAGAAACGCTTTCTCAAGGCTTGAATGAGAGGGGGAGGTCCCATAGGTACAATCTGAATATTTATATGCTCAGATGTGTTTCTATTGGTTACTCAGCTCACCCTTGTTGCCAGCCCACATAGTGCTCATGTGAATACATCTATTGCGCATCCTATATTATAATGAGTGACTCCAGGACATATAATGATAATAGCACAATAATGGAATGCAGCAGCATATAATTAATGATATTATGCTGCTGCACATGAATGTTCAAGCTGTGTGTGTAATTCACAGAGCTTAAGAGAAACAAGGTGCTGCGACAGTGGTCTTCTGTTATACTCTTTAACCCCTGAAGTGGAAGTGTTGCTAACACTTCAATAATGATTATGAGTGAGTTAATGATTTTATTCATAATCAGATTAACATAATGGTCCACTGTGGAAAAGACTCACAGTAATCGGACTAAGGGTTGATGAATAGTTACTCTTTAATGATGAATATGTATGTAAAATAGTTTGTAATGTCAGGATTTGACCAACCCCTACAGTCAGTGTGGGAGCAGGTTATGCTAAACAATGAACATGTTCACAAAACTGAACCGGGCTAGAGTGAGGAATCTAAAATTTCACAGTGGTCAATAGGGGAACAGAAGAGTGGTATGAGATAGATTACTCAAGCCACCCCATGGAATGTGTGTGTATCGATATAGTCCTACACCACATTATTGTCTCAAATGAATGGAGTAAACAGGAATCCTTCATTTAGACCCTTGGGTGACAATGTTTGGAGTGTATATATCCATTTAGCCTCTTTCTGCAATAAAGCAGTGTCCCAGTCCCCAAGCCTTTGGTCTATAGAGAACTGATCTATTCCAATTAACTTAATTGTGGTATGATCACCTTGGTGGACATTATTGATATGTCTTGCTAGAGGTTTGTCGGTCTTATTGCGTATGGTGCCAATATGTTCAAGCACCCTTTGTTTAAGGGGGCGTCTAGTCTTACCTACATAGATCTTCCCACATTCGCATATTCCTTGATATATTATGCCAGAGCTTTGGCAATTTATAAAATTGCGAATGTTGTAGGTTTTGGTGCCGTGCCATTCCAATTAGAAAATTCCTTGGTGACAAGCATGTGCTTGCATGACTTGCACCTACCACATTTAAAGGACCCCTGTGGTTTTGGTGGGAGCCAGGTCCTAGGTGCATCTTCCTTGAAATGGCTATGCACTAAGACATCTCAGATTTTTTGCCCTCCTACTGACGATAGATGGATGGTCATGTAGAAATTCACTGATATGAGTGTCGGCCTTCAGTATATGCCAGTGTTTTTGAATGATATCTCTGGCATGTTGCCACTGTGTGTTATAAGTGCCGACAAATCGTACCACTTTATCGCTTGGCATTTGTATGCAATCTTGTAACAAGGATCTACGTGGTGTATATTTGGCCCTTTTATAGGCCAATTTCACTGTTCGTCTACTGTAGCCACGTTCATAAAATCTTTTGGCCATTTGTTCCGCTTGAATCTCAAATTCAATATTACTGCTGCAGTTTCTTTTCAGTCTAAGAAACTGACCAATCGGAATCCCTCTGATCAGTGACCTTGGGTGGTGGCTACCTGCAGTGAGTAGGCTATGTGTAGCCGTTGTTTTTCTGTAGATAGTTGTTTCAATAGCATTATCAATTCCCCTTGAGATGCGCACATCTAGGAACACTATGGTGTTGAGATTGTTTTCTAGGGTAAGACACAGATTTAGTTCATTAGTATTAAGAATACCAACAAACTCTTTAAGTCTTTCTATGGAGCCATTCCATAACATCATCACATCATCGGTGTAGTGTACCCAGAGGTCAATGTGTGATGTGTATGGCTCCATGTCATCTGTGAAAACCAGCTCAGATTCCCACCACCCAAGGTATAGGTTGGCATAAGAAGGGGCACACTTTGTACCCATGGCTGTGCCTTGAATCTGATGGTAGTACCTATTTGCAAACAGAAAATAGTTCCGGGTAAGTACAAATTCAATAAGCTCAGCCATGAATACATTGTGTGCTTTGTAAAGTGTGCCCCTTGTATTGAGAAAGTGCATGACTGCTTTTATACTAGCACCATGTTTGATGCTGGTATAAAGTCCTTCCACATCCATAGTGACCAGAAGTGTCTCTTCTGTGATCACAATGCCATCAAGTCTCCTTAAGACATCCTTAGTGTCTCTGAGATAAGACGGTAGGGACTGAACAAATGGTCTCAGAATGCAGTCAATATAAGTACTGATTTTCTCGGTTAAATTCCCAATACCTGATACGATAGGTCTTCCAGGTGGCGGTCTCCTATTTTTATGTAATTGGGGAAGACTATAGAAGGTGGCTGTTTTTGGAAACTTGACTACCATATACTCGAGCTCCTTCTGACTAATCACCTTCGTAGTTAATCCCTTCTGTAAGATATTGATCAGATCTTTCTGATACTGTATCGTGAGATCAGTCTCAAGGATTTCATAGCAGGTTTTGTCTGAAAGGAGCCTCAGATTTTCCTTCTTATAGTCACTAATGTCTAGTATAACTAGATTTCCACCTTTGTCGGCCGGTTTTATAGTTATCCCTTTGTGGTCTGTAAGTTCTTTCAGTGCTTTCCTCTCTTGTATTGTCAAATTGTCATGTTTGTGGTAACGAGTGAGTTTCTCCAGATCTTGCGTAACTAGATCGACACAAACATCTATATTTGCATAGCAATCACCGAAAGGGAGAAATCTAGAATTCACTTTTAAATCAGTGAAGGGGCCTTCTCCTACTGTCCTCTCTGAATCCTCCTCAAGTGCTAGTAGACTATTATACGCTTCCATATCTTGCCTCTCTAATCCTGGTATGTCAAGCATATTAGCCTGTCTAATCTCCCTGGATTTAAAGAACTTCTTTAACTTGAGTTTTCTGGCAAACAGGTTAATATCCTTTACCCATTCAAATGTGTTGATATCTGTAGAAGGGGAAAAGGATAGCCCTTTGCCACGTAGTGTTAGATGGGATTCGTTGAGGGGAAATTTGGACAGATTGGTGATTTGAGAGGGAATTCCTGCTAATATCTCTGCTGTTTCCTCCCTCTCTTTGTGCCCTGATTGGACGATACCCCTCTGGACCTTAAGTCCCAAACCTTGCCCCTGTCTTGTTTTTGCCTTTCTTTTGGGGCAGGCTGATGTTGCCCCAAAAAAAGGAACCTGGGGGGGGAGTTGGGTTGTGGAGGTATCAATAGGGCCATCCCTCTCGTCATCACCCGAAGGCTCCCAATCAGTGGATGAATCTTGGTTTTGAGACTTATTCTTATTTTTTGACGTTTTTGTTTTAGCGAACTTATAATCGATAGATTTTATTGTCTTCAAAATCTTTAATATCCCGATTATATTTCTTTCTCTTTCTTTCTTTAAGTTCACTGGAAAATTTCTCAATATTGGACTGAAGTTTAGATTCAAGCTCTGTAAACCGTATGTTTATTTGCCAGGTGTCAACTTCTTTAAGTTTATCATCTACTTGTGTGTTGATATCTGCTAATCTTTTTTTTCTGGAAGTCAACTAAAAGTTGCATCAGCATTTTTGAACACTGGCCTAAAATCAACCTTCCAATGTTAAATATTGGACTTACAAACAATTTCCTAGGAGTACTTGCTACAGCAGATACAGTGTTTATGGAGCACCCTACTGGGAGAGAAATATTGTTAAGATACACCTGAAACTCGGAAAGCTCCTCTAAGCACAAAGGGATCCTGAGTATACAGGTACTGTCCGTTAGATTTTTAAGTATACATTAATTGTACATGGTTTTTGTACTATATAGAATACTCTCAAAGCCCTTGAATAATATCATCATTAAGTCTATTAATTCCTTCACTGACACAAAAGGGATAAAACCCCAACACTGCCCACAGTGGTCCTTTTGTTTACTTGGCCTGATGATCATCCTATTTTTGGGGAACCAAAAATAATGTCACGTTACAATTACTTGGGTGAGTTTACCTTCTTTCATTAGTTTTTTTGTTTCTTGCCCCTGTCCAAGATACAAATACCAACTGGTTTTGTCCAACAGTTTTCATTGATGTTTGCCTTACATACACTGAATTTCCCAGCTATTGTACATGCTAACTCGTTTTTTTACTGTACCCACCCAGCTTTGATGTCTTCCAAAGATAGCAACGCCTTTGCCATTGTGCTACGTAATTGTTCCGGGGAGCTCTCTTGCCTCAGTCTGTCTAGTATCATGTCCAGGTTAGCTTCTTTCATCTGCATACATAAACGAACCATTGTCATGGCAAAAATAACAGAAGAGTCAGTTTGCATTATACACCCAAGATAAAGAGAAAACGAATGCCGGCAATCTGCTATGTGCTCACATTGGCCACAGATATTTGATCTCGTGTTTTCCCCTTCTTTAATTCACTCATTTGGATATAATGAGCGCAACTCTCCTGCTCATATCCAGAAAGTTTTGTGTCCTTTAAATGTATATAAATGTAAATGAGATTAACCCCTTACATGTCATCGCCTAACCTCCAGCTTTGTGAACCGAGCCCCTATATTGCGTTATTATGAAGTCTTCAAACTACTGGCATAGGTACGTTGTTTAAAGTCCATGGCTATATACAGTAGCAGACAGGCAATAAAAGGGGATAAGCAATTTTGGTGTATTTGTGGTATTTAATTTATGATCTCTGTACAGATCTTTCATGGAATCACTTCACTTTATCCACTCACCATTAGAAAATGTCAAGTGTTCCTCACAGATTTAATTCATTTGGAAGGATTGTGAACTCGGCAGTTTTCCTAGCACCGCTAAAACTTGTATTTTACACCCTACACTCTTATTTTATACCCTTGCTTGGAAACCGTGGAAGAAAATAAAAGATAAGGAGCAGGAAGAAAGAAAAGGTAGAAGTTATTGTATTAGCAGAGCCCTGCACCTGGGTTTCCCCGGCGTATTTCTGACGACTGTTGTTTAGTTTTTTCTCCAGGGCGTTTTCTTGTTCGGAAAGGCCGATTTCCAGCACGTCCCATAGGAGAACTGCTCCCTCAGTGAATCTAAACAGTTCATTGCATTGAAAGTCTGTCTGCTTTTCCAAATTCCCCAGGGCTTCCTGAAGTTAGAAGAGGCAGTGCATTATCACTTGGGCAAAATATGCATTTCCCAGAGCCAGGATGTACAAGGTGTTCAGTGATCACATATTATGCTTGGCAACAGCGTTTGAGGAACGTTTAACGTGGCTCTGAATTGTATAATGAGCCCCTTACAGAAAGGCAGGTAAAAGTAGAAGAGGCACCCCACCAGTCACGTTGCCACTTGGCCTCTCAAAATTTAGCTGTCAGCAGTAGCTTTATGTCAAATCACATTATAAGTACGTTTATTTGGATAACAAGAGATCCCAAATGTTGCAGTTTTTTTAGCATAAAAAAATATAAAGGTGTACAGAAGGTCTATTTCCAACTCAAGGTTGAATAAATTCATTGCAAAATGCCAACTGGAGGGAAAACGGTCCCCATGGGCAATATTCTCTAACCTTTTCACTGGCCCCTCTGGAAACAAAGAGGTTAATTGTAGCCAAACTCTGCTAAGCCAATTCTGTTGCAGCGATACTGTAGCGCCCCACTCTAATAGTGCGTCTGAGATCAGATGCATTGTAAGGAACCTCAACCCTTTCTAATAGCGCGTCTGAGATCAGATGCATAGTAAGGAATCCCAACCCTCAATAATAGTGCGTCTGAGATCAGATGCATTGTAAGGAACCCCAACCCTCTCTAATAGTGCGTCTGAGATCAGATGCATTATAAGGAACCCCAACCCTTTCTAATAGCGCGTCTGAGGTCAGGTGCATTGTAAGGAACCCCAACCCTTTCTAATAGCGCGTCTGAGGTCAGATGCATTGTAAGGAAACCCAACCCTTTCTAATATTGTCAATTCTTCTGTATTTGGTAAATGAGTATTTCAGACCCTTTTTATTTGGACTAACAATTAATATTATAAGACAAGCTTTCGAGCGTTCTCCTCTCTTCCTCAGGTCAGCAATACGGACATAGACAGATTCCATAAGCTTAACACAGATAAAAAAGAAATAAAAAGCACTACATAGCCATCTAAGGCAGATGATGCAGAGAATAAACAGACAGGGCAATAAATGGATGAAAGGGACAGTGGGACCATACATCTATTAGTAATGTGTAGGAGGGGCAGGGGAAGGGGGGGGCTGTATTTGGTACAATTTTCAAATGACAAGAAAATTGCAGGGAACCATTTAGGGATGCGTACGGAACCCAAGGGTTCCTAGAACCCCTGTTGAAAAACACTGGTATACATACTCCTAAGGGCTCTTGCTCCTTCTCAAACTGGATCTGGAACTGTTCTATTAGTGGGTAAAGTTCATTGGCTAAAATCTTCTCAGCCTCCTCCTTACCACAAATCTTCATGCTTACCAGCTGTTCCTGGAATGGCGCAAAATCAAACATAAAGAATTGGGCATATAGTTCTGACACTGCTAGACTGATGGATTAAACAAATTAATTGCTGTATAAGATGAGCCAATAAATGTTTTTAAATCTCTTGATGGGGCAGTTATAATATATCTCACTATATATTAATACAGAGTTTGAAATAAGAGCATTATTTGAAAGCATGTTTCAAGAATGTGAACATGATTTAAATCCCAGTGTTAGCTCTTGTCTCCTTATGACCCTGAGCAAGTCAAATAGGACCAAGTTTACTAAGCAGTCTTCTGGCATTAAGACCGCTTATAGATCATACAAGCCAATGGGTAGTAAGGTGTCTTCCAGCGCAAGAAAGTGTCTTATGGTAGAAGACTGCTTAGTAAGTATGTGCCATTATTTTCTAAAAGTTTAAGTTCTTTCAAAACTAAGGCTGTCTCACATTTTAATCTGGTCTGTAACTGTTACATAAGCATGTAACATATATTATCTCTCACTGTGCATGCAATGTCTTGTATATAATGTATTCCCTGTTCAATTATGTAACTGTATTTGTAACCATGTATTATTTGTCTTAACTCTATGCCCAGGACATACTTGAAAACGAGAGGTAACTCTCAATGTATTACTTCCTGGTAAAAACATTTTATAAATAAATAAAAAATTAGATTGTAAGCTCTTTGGGGCAGGGAATCAATGTGCATTGCAAAATTCTACGGACAGCTCCGTGTGCACCGTCAGCATTATATGACAAGCAAATATTACCAAATATAACGTAATGTACAATGACACCAAGTATTGTGTATTTATTTATATACTTTTAGCACTCGTAAAGCTAATAATGTGGAGTATCTCTTGTCTGCTGCTCCACTGCAAAAACCAACAGGAGACTCATTCCCCACCACAACTAATGTTTCTACAAGCATTGGGAGGGGCTACAAAGCATTTGGGTCAGCCAAACTGGAGAAGTCCTACTGTGTTTTGGTCTCCATGATCTAAAATAGAAGAAGGTTTATGATTGGAAGTGTATAGCTATACCAAGTATTGGTATCTTTTTACATTTCAGTTGCTGGCCCTCGAACATACTGTACAAAATCTGATAATGCAAGTTTAAGTTTAATTATGCAATATATTTCTAAACACATTACAGAATCTTGTGGTGTTGTTTTTTTTAACTTTTTTTTAATTAGTTAAATAGTTACTGTGTTTGATAATTGATTCATAACTGTACTTTCAGTACAATTCTGCTGCTTCCAGTCTCCCTAATTCTGCCTACAGCACTTTCATAAAAGATTCATACAGTTCAATGAACTTACTTTGCATGTCTGTGCCTCCTCCATACACTTTTGGCTTACTTTCTTCTGCAGGCGACGGAGCCCGTCTATGAATTGTACGTTCAAGGTGTCTGCATCAAAGAGAAATCACAAAGAACAGGTCAGCCATGTAAGGAACCCCGTAAAAGGCCAAGGGGCCTAGTAGCTTCGAATTTGTCATTGCCAAATCGTACGTTTTGGCATGTTCAGAGGCCGCAGTATATGTGAAAAACGGTATTCTATACCACAGTTATAAAAAGTGACATACGGTATGATTTTAGACTTGCTTTACAAGCGAAATGACCAGAAGGTACGATTTCCCTCCAGAGCCCGAAAAAGGGTTTTTGCATGCTGATGGTGCAGATGAACCAGGCTTCAACTGAACCCTGCGTGTCACTTGGAGCAGGTGGACCGCAGCATCATTACCAGGTGTTCCCCAATGAATTGGACTGAGTGTGGCACAACCATTATCTTCGTGCCTCCCGTGGGCAACAGCTGGTGATGGTGCTGCAGTAACCCTTATCAATACGCCTGACGGGGTTTTCCAAGAGCTGCTCCCCTCTGCACAGGACCACTATGCAAAGGGTTAACATTTTATGAACTATATGGAACGTCACCACACCCACTGGAATGTTAATGAGCAAAGACAAAGGACTTCGAATTCACAGCTGCATTCAATCTGAACCCCTTCAGTGTACATCTTCGTCGCCCCAAAAGTGGACAGACTTTGGCGCAGCTGAAGGTCAGCCAAAGGGTGTGAGCCGTTTGCTGATGTTGAAGCTGCTCTATTTCAATCTGAAATTCACAATCCCTTTTATTCCCTGTACCCAATTTTCCAACTATATCTGTCCATGAAATGTCTGTGAATTGACTGTATAACCTCTGTTAATTTAATGTAACAACATATTGTTATTTTCATGTATGTCCCGCGCACAGAGGTATGAGCGGTAACTCTCAATGTACTACTTCCTGGTAATTTAAAAAAAAATATATATAAATAAATATGATATGCTTTAAAGAACTGGTATTTTGTATGTGCAATACCTTTACCATAATACATCATATTTTTATCATACAGTTCTACACCATGAGAGTCGTGCGCTTGTCCTTCATTTGTTTTCTATAGCCTTAAGATGATGAGCCATCCTTTCGGTTAGTAGCAGACTCTCATATTGGTAGAGGTAGATATATATATCACTTTATTATCTCCTATCTAGGAGTATATACTGTGGAGTATTTCTGTCCTCACTATTTAGTTCGGTTCAGCACAGACAATTTACATTTTCTTGATCACTTCATTGTGTGTGTGTGTGTGTGTGTGTGTATATGTATATATATATCTTATTATATATTAGTGAAAGCACTGTATGCCTGTCTGCATCTTCCTGTGCCCCTAGGGGAAATCTCATTGGTCCCTTGGGCCGCCCGCCCCCGCACCTCTCATTGGCCTGAGGCGGAGTGACGACACACACACACACACACACACACACACACACACACACACACACGGCGGGTGGGGCTCACAGTGTTAGCAGCACATCTCCCGCTCTCTTCCCCACCGGTCCCGGAGGCTCCGCTTCTTCCTCCCCGAACATCGTGACCCGCGCGCACCTCCTCTCCCCGTGTCTCCCGCGCTTTCACACCCCCCCCCCTCACCAGACAGGTGAGTGAGCGGCTTTCACCTCCCCTCACCCACCCCTTACCCCCCTTCACCTCCCCTCACCCCCCTTCACTCCACTTCCCCTCCACCCCCCCCCCCCGGCGCCGCTACAGTCAGCGGGGGAGCGGAGCAAGCGCGCGCCCGGGACACAGCGGGGGAGCGGCCACAACATGCTGCCTCCCGCCTCAGATCCACGTGGGAGCTGCCGGACGGGTGAGGGAGCGGCCGGACGGGTGAGGGAGCGGCTGGACGGGTGAGGGAGCGGCCTTCACCTCCCCTCCACCTCCCCTTCACCCTCCCTGTACCCAATTTTCCAACTATATCTGTCCATGAAATGTCTGTGAATTGACTGTATAACCTCTGTTAATTTAATGTAACAACATATTGTTATTTTCATGTATGTCCCGGGCACAGAGGTATGAGCGGTAACTCTCAATGTACTACTTCCTGGTAATTTAAAAAAATATATATATAAATAAATATGATATGCTTTAAAGAACTGGTATTTTGTATGTGCAATACCTTTACCATAATACATCATATTTTTATCATACAGTTCTACACCATGAGAGTCGTGCGCTTGTCCTTCATTTGTTTTCTATAGCCTTAAGATGATGAGCCATCCTTTCGGTTAGTAGCAGACTCTCATATTGGTAGAGGTAGATATATATATATATCACTTTATTATCTCCTATCTAGGAGTATATACTGTGGAGTATTTCTGTCCTCACTATTTAGTTCGGTTCAGCACAGACAATTTACATTTTCTTGATCACTTCATTGTGTGTGTGTGTGTGTGTGTGTGTGTGTGTGTGTGTGTGTATGTATATATATATATCTTATTATATATTAGTGAAAGCACTGTATGCCTGTCTGCATCTTCCTGTGCCCCTAGGGGAAATCTCATTGGTCCCTTGGGCCGCCCGCCCCCGCACCTCTCATTGGCCTGAGGCGGAGTGACGACACACACACACACACACACACACACACACAAACACACCCGGGGGGTGGGGCTCACAGTGTTAGCAGCACATCTCCCGCTCTCTTCCCCACCGGTCCCGGAGGCTCCGCTTCTTCCTCCCCGAACATCGTGACCCGCGCGCACCTCCTCTCCCCGTGTCTTCCTGTCTCCCGCGCTTTCACCCCCCCCCCCTCACCGGACAGGTGAGTGAGCGGCCTTCACCTCCCCTCACCCACCCCTCACCCCCCTTCACCTCCCCTCACCCCCCTTCACCTCCCCTCCCCCCCCTTCACCTCCCCTCACCCACCCCTCACCCCCCTTCACTCCACTTCCCCTCCACCCCCCCCCCCCGGCGCCGCTACAGTCAGCGGGGGAGCGGAGCAAGCGCGCGCCCGGGACACAGCGGGGGAGCGGCCACAACACGCTGCCTCCCGCCTCAGATCCACGTGGGAGCTGCTGGACGGGTGAGGGAGCGGCCGGACGGATGAGGGAGTGGCTGGACGGGTGAGGGAGCGGCCTTCACCTCCCCTCCACCCCCCCTTCACCTCCCCTCCACCCTCCCTCCACCCCCCCTTCACCTCCCCTCCACCCCCCCTTCACCTCCACCCCCACCTTCCCACCACCTCCCCCCTCCCCCTTCCCACCACCTCCCCCTTCCCACCACCTCCCCCCTCCCCCTTCCCACCACCTCCCCCCTCCTCCCCCTTCCCACCACCTCCCCCTCCCCCTTCCCACCACCTCCCCCCTCCTCCCCCTTCCCACCACCTCCCCCCTCCTCACCACCTCCCCCCTCCTCACCACCTCCCCCCTCCTCACCATCTCCTCCCCCTTCCCACCACCTCCCCCCCCTAACCCCTTCCCACCACCTTCCCCCTTCCCCCTCCTCCCCCTTCCCACCACCTTCCCCCTCCTCCCCCTTCCCACCACCTCCCCCTTCCCACCACCTCCCCCCTCCTCCCCACTTCCCACCACCTCCCCCCTCCTCACCACCTCCCCCCTCCTCACCACCTCCCCCCTCCTCCCCTTCCTCCCCTCCTCCCCCTTCCCACCACCTCCCCCCTCCCCCTTCCCACCACCTCCCCCCTCCCCCTTCCCACCACCTCCCCCTCCCCCTTCCCACCACCTCCCCCCTCCCCCTTCCCACCACCTCCCCCTCCCCCTTCCCACCACCTCCCCCCTCCCCCTTCCCACCACCTCCCCCCTCCCCCTTCCCACCACCTCCCCCCTCCCCCTTCCCACCACCTCCCCCCTCCCCCTTCCCACCACCTCCCCCTTCCCACCAGCTCCCCCCTCCTCCCCCTTCCCACCACCTCCCCCCTCCCCCTTCCCACCACCTCCCCCTTCCCACCACCTCCCCCCTACCCCTTCCCACCACCTCCCCCCTCCTCCCCCTTCCCACCACCTCCCCCCTCCCCCCCCTTCCCACCACCTCCCCCCTCCTCCCCCTTCCCACCACCTCCCCCCTCCTCCCCCTTCCCACCACCTCCCCCCTCCTCACCACCTCCCCCCTCCCACCACCTCCCCCCTCCTCACCACCTCCCCCTCCCACCACCTCCCCCTTCCCACCACCTCCCCCTTCCCACCACCTCCCCCCTCCCACCATCTCCCCCCTCCTCCCCCTTCCCACCATCTCCCCCCTTCCCACCACCTCCCCCCTCCTCCCCCCTTCCACCACCTCCCCCCTTCCCCTCCCCCACCTCCACCCTTACCCTCCCCCACCTCCCCCATTACCCTCCCCCACCTCCCCCCTTACCCTCCTCCACCTTCCCACCACCTCCCCCCTTCCCACCACCTCCCCCCTTCCCACCACCTCCCCCCTTACCCTCCCCCACCTCCCCCCTTGCCCTCCCCCCTTACCCTCCCCCCCTCCCCTCCCCCACCTCCCCCCTTACCCTCCCCCACCTCCCCCCTTACCCTCAACCTCCCCACTTCCACCTTCCCCCCCTTCCCACCACCTCCCCCCTTACCCTCCTCAACCTCCCCACTTCCACCTCCTCCCCCCTACCCCCTTTCCCTCCTCCCCCACCTTTCCCTCCTTCCCCACCTTTCCCCCCCCCTTTTTCCCCTTTCCCCTCCCCCTTTCCCCTCCCTCTTTCCCCCCTCCCCCTTTCCTCCCTCCCCCCTTTCCCCCCTCCCCCTTCACCCATTCCCCCACCTCTCCCCTTTCCCACCTCCCCCCCCTCTCCCCTTCCCCCCTTCACCCCCCCTTCACCTCCTGTCACTCCCCCCCCCCCCTTCACCTCCTGTCAGCCCCCCCCCCTTCACCTCCCGGCAACCCCCTCCACCTCCCCGTCACCCCCCCTTCACCCCTCCTTCACCCCCCTTCACCTCTCCTCAACACCCCTCACCCCCCTTCACCTCCCCTCCACCCCCCCTTCACCTCCCCTCCACCCCCCCTTCACCTCTCCTCAACACCCCTCACCCCCCCTTCACCTCCCCTTCACCTACCCTCACCCCCCCTTCACCTCCCCCCCAGCCCCCCACCTCCCCCCTCCGCCCCCCCCCCTTGGCCTCCCCTCCGCACCCCCTTCACCTCCCCTCCGCCCCGCCTTCACCTCCCCTCCGCCCCCCTTCACCTCCCCTCCGCCCTCCCTTCACCTCCCCTCCGCCCCCCTCACCACGCATCCTCCTCCCCTCACCTCCCCTCCGCCCCCCTTCACCTCCTGACGAAACCATACACAGCTTTCAAGAACTGGGCGAAACGCGTTGAGTGGTGTTTTGGACCAGTGAGGGACCCGTAGCTTCACCATCCACAGAGCCGTGACGTCACACGCACCGGAGGACACACAGAGAGAAGTTGGAATCTCGAAGTGCAGGCGAAGGAGCTCCGGAGTAACAAGGGGAGGCGGTGAGAGCTGCGGAGTACCCACTTAATTCACATTTATTGTGATAAATGCGTGTTTTAACTTAGCACATTGTAAGTGCACATTTTATATGCCTATTTTTTACATAAAGTATTATATATCAGATCGCGCTATGTAGTGCTGTTTTTCTCCTCTATATATACCATCGCCATACTGACGAGACGTGCCTGGAGGGAACCCCACACATCATTACATCCCATTGGGTAGCAGCCCTATCTGCTAATCGCACTTTTACCACAGACATCTTGTGAGTAGATACACCATTAGAGCCAAGATTTCATCACATCGTTTATCCCTTAATCATAACGTCTGCACATTAATTTGGCACTGTTTGTTCTTTTGTTTCCCACATATGCTCCTCCTGGATTGTCTGAAACATATCATTCTACTTGGGACCCTGAAACAGGTTCCACCAGAGGGTTTGAGCAGGGTTATGTAACAATTGTTTTCATTTTGGTTTAATATTGAGCACACATTGTGAATTGCACTGGTAATTTGCACTCATTGTCACCTAATTATATTTTAAGTAGTTAGCGCCTTTTTTCACTATAATTCAAAATATCTGACACTCCCTAACATCCACAGCCCCAAACCTTAACGGGACCAGCTGTGTGACTGGACCAAACTCCATGCTGAGGCATACTCGGTCCCACAATAAGCAGCAAGTTTCAACATTGCCCCTTATTCCCTCTAGATTGTCAGCTCTCCGGAGAAGGGCCCTCATTTCCTTCGTACCTGTTTGCACTTTATAAATAAACAACAACAATAAGTGTAACAAATAGTGCAAAATATAAATTGTACATGCATTACGTCATTGCTCACCACTTTGCTTGTTTATGGCCACAAGAGATTTATGCCATTCAGACACCTGTGTTTTGGTGCACGTTGGTGGTAGAAAGTCACTGTCAAAAGATAGAAAATGCTTTGGTTAAAAATACTGATGCTCGTAAATGCTGCAGTTTTAAATACAGGAGATGATGATGACCCTCGCAGAGACCCTCGCAGAGAGTGCAGGAGAACTACTAACAAGCAGCACATTGAAAAGGATTCGTATTACCAATTTGCTTTTCTCACAGACTTATTGCAGTTCACTCTAGGATTTTCTGTGTAGTATCTATATGTGCAGTGTGTTGCTCCATTTGAAGAAAGTTATTCTCTTTATCTAATATAGTACTAGGTTCAGCTCAGTAAGGTTTAATCTCAGGTATCTCTGTATTCACCTGACAATGATGCCATTCTGACGAATTAGCACTAGGGTGCAGCGGGCATAGGCTTGTTTAAAAGCCTTTTGTTATTTACTTTGAGGTGTGTTGGGTGGAGGTATATTATTTAGAAAAGTACCACAGACTATCCCAGTCCGTGGGAACGGACCTGATGAAGGGGTGCTGTAGTCCCCGAAACGTTGCCCCCCCTATATTTTATTACCTTTGGTTAGTGTGTTACAAGTTGTTATTTTTTCCCCCTAAGCTCCCCCTCTTTCGTTTTTTACACTCTGTATTGTTCCCTTTGTTTTCCCTCCACCCCCCCCCTCTTGATTATTTATTCATTGTTCAGAGGTTCGATGTAAAATAACCTCCAAGCCTTTATTAGGGTTGGCTCTGGATGTGTATCATTTCCTTTAATATATCGTTACTATTTCAACATTGATGCCTTTGTCTGGTTTTTCTTATTGAGTGCTGGGTACCACTATATAAATTAGTCTTTTGAAGTCAGATCTCAGATGATAAGTTCAGCATGTGGTAGGGGTGAGGAGCTTGTTCAGGTAGACAGCTGGTTTGCCTGGAAAGTATTTGAAGGCAAGACAGGAGAGATGAACTTTGCGCCAAGACTCAATTGATGACAAATCTAGTTCTTTGAGCATTTCGCAGTGATGTGTGTTGTAGTTGCATTGGACAACAAAACGGCATATTGAATTGTAGAGGGTATCAAGTTTGCTAAGGTTGGTTTGGGGTGTCAAGCCATATTCTATGTCCCCATAGTCGATGACTGGCATTAGCATCTGCTGTGCGATACGCTTTCTGACCAGCAGACTTAGGGAGGATTTGTTCCTGTAAAGTACACCTAGTTTGGCAAAGGTTTTGGATGTCAGGGTATCAATGTGCATACCAAATGTTAAATGGGAGTCAAATTATATGCCCAAGTATTTCAAACTAGTAACAGGAGTTAGGGTGGTATTAGCGTTGGTTCTGATCTAGAGCACAGTCATTGGAAGATTTAAAAATGTAGCCTTGGTCCCAAATACCATTGTTACAGACTTGTCAGTGTTTAAAAACAGTTTGTTTTGGGAAATCCAAATTCTCAAGTCTCAAAAAGTCAGATTGAAGTATGTTTTTGAGGTCGGATAGGCTAGGGCTGTGTGCATATAAGATTGTGTCATGTGCATACATGTATTGAAGCTCCTTTACAAACTGTGGGAAGATCATTGATGAACACTGAGAAGAGTAGGGGTATAGTCCTGTTAGTCCAGTTGTGATAGTGCAGAGTAAGCGAGTACTTCACTATTAGGTGATACCGTTTTTATTTGGACTAACTATTGATATTATAAGACAAGCTTTCGAGAGTTTTCCACTGTTACTCAGGTCAGTGATACGGATTTACACAGATTCCATTACACACAGATAAAAAAAAAAAAGATAGCCATCTAAGGCAGATGATGTAGAGATAGTAGCTACTTAATTCAGGAACCTAATAGGAATTCCAAATATTGAATCATGGAGCACAGGAGGTGGACGCCTTTGGGTGTAGCTCAGGTGTACGCAAACTCGGGGACGCAACCCCCAGAGGGGCACGTGATTTTCTGGGGGGGCGCAGCGGTTACAGACACCCCACACTTCCCTGAAGGCATTTAAATTAAGTTCCGGGAATCGCGCGAGCCTCTGTAACTTTACTTAACTTTCCAGCGCCATGTTACTATGGCAACGTGACGTCACATGATCCCGCTGCGTCATTTGACGCCGGAGCCGAGCGGGGGAGTTAGGGGTGAGAGCAGACACAGGGCGTAGGGAGAAGTATTTGCGCACCCCTGGTGTAGCCAATTGTTCTCATGAATATATGAACAGCTCAAGCCCGTTATAGCGCGATCCCCTACAACGCGGATCCTCTTATAATGCAGTGTTAGCGTGGCTCCCGTTTAAAAAAAAAAAAAAACAACATTTTTTGTGGCAAACTTCCAGCATCTGAGAGTGGTTACTGCCCCGTTATGGCCACGCCCCAAACATTTTCATTTTTCCGTTACCTGACTGAAGTAAGAAGATGGAGCCGCTCCTTATTCAGAGCCCTGTGCTTTGTCATCATGAGATCCAACTTTTTGTTAACACAGTTATGTATCTGGATCATCTCCCTGTTTGCAAACTCTCTGCAAAACAAAATAGAGGCATCAGTTTGTTATTAATAGTATTAAAGACGCAGTCCCACATAGAACCAAATTATACTAGTAATATGTTAAGTAGCGTAAATGTGTTGATTGACCCCTTAAACAAATCAAACAAGTATAATTATTTTGACTTTTTGCATCTAAATAATTTAATTTACAGCAGGGGCGATTGCCAATCTTGTTAGCTCCACCACAACCATGAGATTATTTGATTTATTCAAGTCTCCTCCTTATCTGACCCTTCAATGCCATTAGAGCATAGGATAATGGAACAGACACAGTGGAAACATATGAGCTAAAACAGTGCATACAATTACAAAAATTACAATGTTTATAAAATTTCTAGGACAATACGTTTAAAAAAAACATGTAAAAAACCCTGTCTTTCCACATTATCGCTTAGTATACAATGCTTCCACTGCAGCCAGGGACTCTGGGTAATGACATGCAAATGAGCAGTGTCATTCTTTACTTCTTATCCATTTTAACATGGCACCCTATAAGCTTATGTCTTCCGCATTCCAAAGCTTCTCCGCACAGCATGGGTTACGGAAGTGCATAGCCAGTAAACCTACTCCCAGACAGCCGTTTCGACCATTTGCGTCTCATCGGTGCGAGGTTGGTTTTACCTACAGATCTTGACAAGAAGCTGCAGAGAACGTTGGTTATACTATTGGGGGATTATCCTCTCCCTCCTTCGTTGGATTCATTTTCTGGAACAGCCTTGAACTAGTATTTACACCAATCTCTTTAGACAATGACTTCATCAGTGGGACTCATAAAATCAGTGTTTTTGATTGTCAATGTTGGTGTGTTATTACTTTATATATCAATATTATTATTTTTTTCTTTCACTTTAAACTTGTGAGTTTGTGATCACAGCTACGGGTTGCAGAAAAATGTGCATGTCACAAATAATGGAGGTCACAAAATAATAGCGACAAACAATTTCTTCAAAGTGCAGGTCTCCTCAAAGATAGTGGTACAAACTAGAGCTCTACTTACGCTCATAATGAAATTCTCGTTTAATGTGACAGCCAGGAAAAATGGAAAGACAACGTTTCAGGTCCCATATGGACCTTTCATCACCTGATCCACCTGATGAAAGGTCCATATCAAACCAGAAACGTCTTTCCACTGTTCCTGGCTGTCACATTAAAGGAGAATTTAATTATGAACGTGTAAGTAGAGCTCTGCTTTGTATCTCTGTCCCAGAGGAGACTGGCACTTTTGAAGAAATTGTTTGTCTGTGTTGTGTTGGCTACACAAGCCGAATTTTCCTTGCCTGAGGCTGTTTCCCAGCACTTTTGGAATTGCACAAAATAATATAGGCATTTTTGCCCTACAGATATTTTAGTGCTTTTCCTTTGTTGTTGTTTCACAGCATTTACCTGAATTCCTGTATCATGCTTTCCTTTTGGTGGAATTTGCACTCGTTTACCAGATCCTGCCATCTGAGCCGCTGGGCCCCCTCTCTTTTTAGGTCTGCTTCCATCAGATTAACAAACAGCTTGGCAATAGCCCGATGGTTGGCTAAAATAGCTTGATTTATCATCTAGTGTTTAAAGGCAGGACGGCAATTGAGGAGGAGCAGAGAACAAACATCAAATTAATCCAATATAACAAAAACATGTATAATCCAAACTTGATATAGAATTTATAAAACAGTAATTGATCCAGGGAGAAATCTGAGTCAGGGAGGAATTTATTTTTCCCCTTGTGAGACAGCATTGGATAATGTATCACTGGGGTTTGTATTTTTTACCCTTAACTGGATGAAAATACTGTTACTGCAAATATAGGATAAATTATCTGTTGTCTAAATTTAGCATAGGTTGATCTAGAGGGGCATATTACTTTTTTCAACGGTATCTACTATGCAACTATGCAATAGCCCGGAGGTTGGCTAGAATAGCTTGGATTATCATTTAAACCAGGACCCGCAAACTTTTTTGTTTGCGCCCCCCACACCCCCTTACCTTTTCTCCGGCGTCATTTGATGTCACGACATCATGTGATGTCAACGCTTTGTCATTTGACCCCGCACCGTCATTTGACTACGCGCTGCCATGGCACCGCTTCACCAGAAGCTGCCGGTGAGCAGCTAAGAGGCATAAAGAGGCGCTGTGCGCTCCACTGGCATTTGAGTTAAATGTTGTGTGGAAGAACACGGGGCCTCTGTAAGCGCCAGGCTCCCCCCCCCCTCCAGAAAATTGTGCCCCCCCAGTTTGTGCACCCCTGATCTAGACTAGAGTATGAAAGCAGGATGGAGGAAATTCAGGAGGAGCAAAGAACAAAGGTCAAATTGATCCAATAAAGCAAAAAAAAATTTATAATGTACTGTATAATCTAAACTTGAATTAGAATTTAGGACCCCCCCCCAACAGGTCAGGGTTTCAGGATATCACTGCTTCAGCACAGGTGGCTCAATCAGAGGCTCTGTGTTAAAGCAGGGTCTGATTGAACCACCTGTGCTGAAGCAGGGATATCCTGAAAACCTGATCTGTTGAGAGAGCTTGAGGAATGGAGTTGAGCCTCCCTGCAATACAGTACAGAAAAAACCTTCATACATTACTGCACAAATGTGCTGAATGGTGATCAGGGTTTAGAGTGATTACAAAATGACTTACCATGGCTTCTTTATGTATAAACCTATACACATCAGAAGGCATAAAATAGCAAATATTCTTCAAAATGGACGTGTATTTCTTAAGCACTTCTGCAATCTGAAAATGATATGACTATAATTTAAATTAGAATTATTATTATATTAAGTATAAACATAAAGCTGGCTTTTGCAGTAATACTAGTTCATTTGCATGTCCTTGTCGTCTGCATTTAGTTGCTTCCTATGCCAGAGGACCTGAATGAGGAAGGGAGTGACCTTGAAAGCTCGAATGCAAAATACTAGTTCCAAGAATAATTGTTCACATTTGTGTGCTTAACAAATTATATGTTATACATATAGGAGAGGAAAACCTGATCATTACTGTAGCTGGACTACTTAAAGCAGCACGGAGAGATCCAAATAGAAATAGCCGCAGCACAGCCAAAGTAGCAAAACTAGGACATGGTGACCAAAAAGTTATTTAGTCATTAAAAAAAACAAAAGTAATAATACTGGTACTCCTTTAACATGTTTCACACTGGAAGTGCTTTATGAAAGCGTGACCAGATTGCAACAGGGTGCATCCAGATATAGGGCCTCCTAACCAAGTGATCTGGTTGGTGGCCAATCAAATCGGAGCAATCAGTTGTAAGACAGATGGATCTATGCAAATGATAGAAGGATACCAAATACCTGGGCACACCCTGTAAAGAGAACTCCTTGTTCAAAAAACTAAGAACATGTATATATGAATTAATGTCATTATAAGGCATAACAAAGCATAAAAGTTACATGTGAATTAAAGACATAATTTTTTTTAAAAAAACAAAAAAAATTAAGGAAAACAGAAAAATAAATAGCATATGACTAAAAAAACAACTATATATATATATATATATATATATATATATATATATATATATATATATATATATATATATATAAATATATACACACACACACGTGAAACATGTTAGAGGATTACCAGTACTACTACTTTATTTTTTAATTAATAAATAACTTTTTGGTCACCACGTCCTAACTTTTCTATTTTGGCTGTGGAGCATTTTTGGTCCTCTTCTGCTGCATTGACAACTATTTAGTGAACCTTCAAGCCGCATTTTCACGATCAATCACAGGCGAAAGGGTCTATGGACAACTTAGCCAATAACTTATCAATGTGTGGATTGTATTGAAGCATACTATCTCCTAGCTGCCATAAATTTTGGTTTTCTTTCCCAGTAACTGCTGTAAATATATATCACACTTTTTACTTGCATGATTTGCTCGTTTTTCCTCCAGCTCCAGCAAAGTTCTCTCTGTATCTTTGATCCACTGTCTTCTGCACAAGGTTTCCTCTGCCACCTCATCCCAAATCTCTGTCAGAGCCTATAAGGAAACAGATTGCTATGTAGAGATATTAACTGCATATCAAAATGCCAGCTCGCCTTTCTCTCCCCCCTCCCGTCCCCCCAGAGCTGGACATTTTGGCCCACGTGTAAACCGATTCCTTAAACGTATGGAGCCAATTTTTATTATTTATAATTGCAGCCTCATGGGTTACGTAAGGTAAGGCGAGTTGCGTTAGGAACACAGAGGAAGGCTAAAGAGTAAGGAAAGTCATAGACAAATACACTGACAGAATGAAAGGTAAAAGATGAATCAATTAGTGGGTAGATTTTTGAGAAGCCCCTCTGACAGTAAAAGGTTCAGTCTTACAGCATGTGCACATGAGCAACTACAGATGCAGCCAACTTTATTGCACCTGCTGGCATGTTTTAGCGAGACAAACAGAACGCACCAGCAGGAGAAACAACCATTTAAAAAAAAATCAGCTGTGCTAAAGCATGGGACTACGGCGCTATTTCCCCCACGCGTGCGCGCCAGCAAGTGCAATAACATCAGCCACATCAGTTGTAGAATTTACACGCTCTAGATTTCCGCATCACATATCAGTTGTTCCCCCCACAGCAACACTTTTTGATATTTCAATCAAAGGAATTTGATTCCTACACTACACCAACACAGAACCCAGCAGAAGCCTTGACCAGAATGAACTAAAATGCTGAGCACATGGATTTACTTTCATTGTGAAGGTTGCATTGTTGCTGCTATTTTCGATCTGCCAAAACAAACGTTCCATTTTGTTATCTGACGCGGAATTTTTTTGCTGAAGGGTCCTCCCAGTTTCCAAAACTAGCGACTCCATCTCCTGATAACGAAGTGAGAGAGAGAACAACGGTTATTAAACAGAGAGTTTGGAAGTGCCCCAAACCTAAGCTCATAACATTAATTGCAACCTTGCTAATTTGAGCCAATGCCTTCTGCAGAGTGGACACTTCGATGTCATGACGCTCGTGTCTATTTGCAGCTATACGCTGAAGAACGCCGCTGTCCTTCTCAGGAACTGAAATATAAAACAAAAATTAAAACTACAATGTGTGAAACCTTATTATAAAGTAATGTCTCTGTACACTATTTTCTATGCAATAATAAAAAGATTACAAGCTGCATTCCTACCTCTCATCCCTGTCTTATTTCACAAACAGCGATTTTCAAAAAGGAGACTGCGACTAACAGCCTTCTTAGGGTAGATAGCTACCACCCTAACCTCTTGGTATGAAGTATCTCAGTCGGCCAATTTCTGCGCCCAAGAAAAAATTGCTCCGCCCTGGATGAATTTGAACGATAGCTTCCTCGACAGAGGCAATAGCAAAAGTGCCATACGGAAAGCCTATAAGAGAGCTAAAATAACACCTGGAAGCCAACTGCTCATTGAGAGAGGCAATGATAGGACAATAACTACAACTATACACCATATAGGGTCATATTCTGTTTCCACACTGTAGATCGCATTTTGATCTAGGTATCTAAATACAGCAAGCACTTTACCTACAGTATGTGCTATGTGTAACACCTTAAGCAATATCAATTAGCCAGAGGTTTTATATTATTTTATATCTAAATCTAATCAGAGAAAAAGTAAATCCTAGGAGGGATATAAAAATCTTCCAAAAATTGGGCCCACTTTGATATATATATGAAGATATAAACAATCTTTTAATTCATTATAAACAAGAGAACGTACAACACTAAAAATAACTAAATATTAAAATCTAAATATGAATCAGTGAGAGCAGGACAAGACACCAAACAATAATAGTATCAGTATATCATCACATAAAGAAAGTGCAGCAGTACTAGAAAAGTCATATGGAGGAAACCAATAGTATCCCCACTGACCCAAATAACATAGTCAAGCAAGAAATACATAAGCACAATCATATTAAAGTGCATAGAGGAGAAACATGATATCACTCAAGAATCAGATAGATGGTCCCAATCGGTCTAAGAAATTTGGCCGCGGTTGTTTGGCTGCGACCAAAATGCGGCCGATGTTCCACCACCGGGACACGTCATCGCGCAGGAAATTTAAAGATGGGGCCGATCTGGGCAGTGTAGCGGTTCCAAGCGGGACATTTAAACATGCACTTATCAGACCTGGCTTGTTAGAGTGGGCGGTCGGGGGCGGTAGACCTGGCTTGTCGGGTCTGGGGACCCCGGGGGATGATGCGAGAATGTCCAGCGATGAGCTGCCCTGCAGCCACATCTCCCGGTGGTGGATTGCTGGTGGCATTTGGTCATGGTCAAAACGTACCAATCCGGTCCAAAAGGTCCCAGAGGATAAATATGAGGCAGAGTATATACTCCCCATCACCCTATTATTTGCTGAATAGTCCTCCAAAAAAGATATGCGTTCACAGTCCCAGTTCAGTTTGTTAGAGGAAACCATATTGCACAGTTAAGAGCAGACGTTGTGTGCATCATGTTTTTTTGGTGTCCTTCTACTTGTAAACGCCATTCCTCTAAAAAACTGAACCGGGGCTGCGGATGCATATCTTTTTTGGAGAACTATTCAGCAGATAGTAGGGTGATACAGAGTATATACTCTGCTTTATATTTACCCTGTTGTATACATTTGGTCACACCCAGTAGCACTTCTTTTGACACAAATATATGTGGTGGGTGTTAGGGTTAGAGCTTGCAAGGATTGTGTATGTTTACTATGAACCAATCCTTCAAAGCTTCAGGATGGAACGATTTATTGACAGCGTTCCCACTTTGCGATCACCCAGAAAATGACCAGGCTGCAATATGGGATAAAGGAGAGGGGGGTCATGCATTACAACAGGGCTAGTCAACTCCAGTCCTCAAGAGCTGCCAACAGGTCAGGTTTTCCGGATATCCCTGCTTCAGTACAGGTGGTGCAGTCTTCAAGCCTCTGATTAAGCCACCTGTGCTGAAGCAGGTATATCAGGTAAACCTAACCTGTTGGTGGCTCTTGAGGACTGAAGTTGGCCACCCCTGCATTACACAAAATGAACCACTAGGCGTGACAATATTCGACATATTGGCTATCTTTTGTCTAAAAAGAAATACCTGTTGGACGTTAGAGATACGCAGCATTTTTTATACAACGTATCAAGGTCATTATACATTTAAAAAACTATTACCAATCACATCCAAGAGTCCTCTCACTTCTCTGGCTGCGATCACAGTCTCATTTTCCTGTGTCTTCTTAAGAGTCGATGTCATTATTTCCCTTTTAAACAGAGAATTCAAAATCAGAAAAGAGAATAATAATAATTGTTTATTTCTTGTATAGTGCTGCTAGTTTTACGTAGCGCTTTACAGAGACATTTTGCAGACACAGTCCCTGTCCCATAGAGCTTACAATCTATGTTTTCTGGTGCCTGAGGCGCAGGGAGATAAAGTGGCTAAAAACAAATCAAACTGCTATTCTTTTTCGAATGGAAAGAGAAGCAGTGGGAGGGATTTGTCATAATGAACCATTGTCTCAGAACTAACATAAGTCTGAGAAGTCTATTTATCAAAGTCTTCTGCCTGAAAAAATCAGGGCAAAATTAAACCAAAAACAGCAACGGGAACAGAAATCACATCAATAGGATTTCCCATATAAATGATAAAAGGTTTCCTGATAAATCCGGTGCAGCTTTTTTTGCAGCAGTTTTGCGGCTGGGAGACTTGGATAAGTAAACTACAATAGCAGGTTGCTTAAAAAAAATAACAGAAACACAGAAATGACCTAAGCCTACAACCTGTCAGTTCAATTACATCGTAATTACCTTATGTGTACTGATGTATTGAATAATAACAAGTAAATAAACCCTGTATGTATTTACAATGTACATATAGGTGCTATACCTGTACGAGACTGGGTTTTCGGTCAAGTAGTTATAGGGCATGCTGTCCACCCACAAGCGCTGGCGATCAGACAGAAGTCCTGCTGTGTGTGTGTCCATGTCTCTGATAAGAGGAAGCTTCCCACTGTCCAGGGAAGTTCCATGTTGTGCTGCTCTGGCACGTGTCTCTCCAAGAGATCGTACCAGCTGGACCTTTCATTTAAATACAGGAGAAACATATACTTCCAGGGAGATCAATATGAGTAAAGCTACAGATTGCCATCTCCTCCTGGGCACACTTCATAAGCTTTCCAAAAATAATACTAGTTTTCCCCACTCTACAAACTATACTAGACTAGGCTAGCGTTAAAATGCTACTGAACCTCATTTTAATAATTAGTCGGACATTAAAAATGATAAAGAAAGTGTTACATTAATGTTTTCTTATTGCAACACAATATAGTTTAGTACATAAGACAAGTGCCCTACTTTCTGAAAGTGCATTTAATGCATTGTAAGATGCCTGATTATTATAGTAGTTAATGGTGTGTACCTCAGCATCAAAGATCTGCCTGTAGACTTTGCCACTAGGAACCACGCGCACCTCTCCCACCATTGCCATGTTGTCCAGGCTACAAAAGGACATAATGACGCAACTTTACAGTCATACAGTTAACCAGTGCCACCTGGAAAAGTAATTATATTGTCAAAACTATAGAAACAGAAATGAAGAGGAAGATTATCAATCAATTCCACAAACATTTGTAAAATTAGAATAATTACATGAAAAAAAGCATAGTTACTTTCATTTGTGTGCTAATAACACATCACACATGAACCACACACACACACACATCTTATTCTGTGCAATATATATTCACACTATATACATAAATATATACACTAGAGAGAGGAGCCAGGAAACTCGAGGAGGAGATGCTGTGTGAGCTCTGCAGTTCATCTCATGGCAAGAATCTGCAGTAAGCTGAACATAACGACCCTGCTCCTCTCCGCTACAGGACACATTTAAAAAAAATCTGAACAGGCAGGGGGACCGTTTCCCCCGTACCTCCCAGGTCAGTCCACCCCTTGCTGAACTGCACTTCAGCTCAGCAATGGCTTCTGTGCAGAAAAGAAACCAATGTAAATCTTCAAATAGGAGATCCAAACGTGTCCTTGGCTATAAATTCAGAGATCCACCATAAGCCACACTCATTAAAATGAAGTCGCCCTTATTTCTTAGCATCAATGGTCTCAAAGGCTTCAATGGATTCCCCCATAAACTCAGGAGTATTATTATTATTGGCCAGATACAAATATCATATATCAGCACCTTTGGAGGTGGACAGCTGTGAACAGTAACGTTTTAGGCAAGAGACCTAAAATGACTGTATGATTGATAATAACCAAACACAGGGCAGCATTTGGTATTACAAGGATATTGGGCATAATCAAAGCCTTTAGGTCAAAATTATGGTTGGTTGGTTGGTGAGATGGTGCTGAGCAAGCTCCCGAACCCAGCACCCTGGCTGCACCTGCCAAGTGTCAGACAGACATAGAGGGATTTGTATCAGGTCAAAAATGGTGCAATTCTTGGGAGAAACAAACTGGACCATCAAGGAAAAGAAATCCTACTGAACTCAGTGGGAACTTTTTCTTTTTATGTACATATGGTATAGTTTTTTCCCCCCAGAATTGCACCGCTTTTGCATTAATACATATATCTACTTTGATAAACAGTCCATATTACCTAGAGAAACCCACTGTGTCGCACGCCGGCAGTGGAAGCTCGACGGCGTGGAACAGAGAGAGGAAAGGTCCTGTAGGCAGCCGAGAGTCGGGGCCCATCCGTGACCGGTAGCAGGGCCTGGCCAGAAGTCGGGGGAAATTTGCAGTGCCGGCCCTCAGCCAGCAGACCACCGCAGACACCGGGCCTGACCCAAGGTAAGTCTGTATTTGTATATGTATTGGGGGACTTGAGGGTATTTTTATATTTATTTGGGGTCTTGGGGGTATTTTTACATGTATTGGGGGGCTTGGGGGTATTTTTATATGGGTTGGGGTATTTTTTTATATGTATTGGGGAGGGTAGGTTTTTTATATGTATTGTTTTATTTTTATTAATGGATTGGGCTTTTTTTTTAGACGTATTGGGATCTTTTGTAGATGTATTGGGGTATTGGGCTCTTTTTAAAATGTATTTTTTTTAAAAATGCATTGTGGTCTTTTTTATATGTATTTGGGTGCGTTTTATATGTATTTTTTATATGTATTGGGTAGGTAGTTTTTGTGTACGTATTTAGGGGGTTGGGGAGGTTGTATATATTTGGGGGGTGGGGATTTTTTTGTATGTATTTGGGGGTGGGTGAGTTTTTTGCA